>NC_141771.1:14263267-14282033 GCF_051362555.1 Lingula anatina | reverse complement strand
TTTGTTCTCACAAAGGACATGCAGTCACAATACAAGAACACTTCAACAGTGAAATAGTATAGACTTATAATTGGCATATTTGGGGTAGTGCTAACACTCACCAATTTAGCCAAACCAACAAACTGACTAAATGCAATAGTTAATTTGACTGTTTTAGTCAAAATTTTAACAATTTGGCGGAAAAAGATACAGAAAAGCATTGATTTAGCTAAGCGAGAAAAAATTGCTACACTGCCATCTCAGAATATAAGACCCCATTCCCACAGATTTTAGATCGATCTATCCCTGTGGGAAGTCTCACTAGATTACTGTCAGCTTAGCTGGCTTAAATGTCCGTCCCGCCTACTAAAAGCTGTAAGGGGGGAATTATCTTCCGTGTGCGGTCGGCTGACAGCAATTTAGTGTGAACCCCCAGGGAGTTAGTAGGTCCATCTAGTTGGATCGATCTAAATCTCTGTGAATGCGCTCTTATACAACAGAGATATTACAGGAAACATAAAAGCTCACCAGTTTGCAGTTATAAATCTCTCCATTATAGATCATCCATAAGTGAGGTAAAGCGTGGACCCTCATTGGCTGCATACCATAAATGTCGTCCACGATGGCCAGACGATGAAAGGCGAGGCAGCAGTTCTTGAAGTGGTTGACATTTTCAATGCGGAAAGCATCAGGACCACGATGAGCGATTTTCAGGCAGCTGCTGCACTGCCTTGACACATCGTCATCGCTGCCAAAAATTGCCCAAATTCCACACATTTCAGCTGTAAAAAAAAAAATTTAAAAGGTCAAATCAAATAATAACAGCCAGGGAAATGGATAAATTAATATTTATATAAAAAAAAAAAGAAATAGATGGTATACTTACAAAATATGCCCCCCCCCATTTTTTCACCTTTTATTTTCAATGTTCTATGGTACTTCAAAGGGAAAAATTAATCAAACTTTCAGATAAAAAATTTTATAAACACAAAATTATATTTCTATATTGCATTAAAGTGGTGCTTTTCCTTTAGTAGCCTGCTTTTAATTTTGTACGTTCTACCACTTAAAAGGAATGTTCTAATTTTAAGCAATTTAAGACTTAAAAAATGAAAGTATCTGTAAAATTCACAATTTCCCCCCACTGAAAAGATCCGGGTTATTATCATAATTTCTGCCAGGTTTATATAGGTTTATATTATTTTGTTATTAGATCCAGGATAGTGACTACAGTTTTGTGCAGAGAAAGTGACATTACGGATACGGATAAACCACCCTAATCTTACGTACCGCAAATTGCACATAATTACAGGGTAAACACAATAGGACACAATGCTTAGAGTAAGTCAGCTGGGTTTAGGGAAATAAGTTGAGTTTGCCTCGTTTGAGGTGATGAGTGACAGCCTTAATTACCACCTCTCCCACTACTGATGCTGCTGAGTGACAGCTTTAATTGTCATCCCCCAAGTCCCAGCCGTTTATCTGATTATCTGCCCGACTGCACACAATCATTGTTCATCTATATGTGGCACGCTTTCATCGTGTTCGTCCTTCAGATAGTATTTAAAGCCTAGGCCCCACAACTACGTTTTTCACGCACGGTTTTTAGGTTCCTTGCGTCCGGTTAGGACGTAGCAAGATCGCACGTAGCGGCTTTGGATCATGTCAAAAAGTTCCTACGTGCTGTTTGTGTCCTCCAAAAGTCGCACGATGGACGTATTCCTCACGCACGAACTCCCACGTTTTCCCATCTTTTGGCCGTAGACCACACAAAGCAGCCCAACCTAGGCTTTACTTGATTCCTTCCCTGCGATTTAGCTACGTCCCAGACGGACGCAATGAACCTAAAAACCGTGCGTCAAAAACGTAGTTGGAACCTAGGTTTAAGATAGCATTTTCTTTCTTCACGATGTCTTGGTTCTCAAGGCTCGGTTACAATTTAATGTCACTCCTAAAATTGTTTCAACAGGCATTTTTGCTGCGCACATAGTTACATTTTTTTGCTGTAAATTGTGTTGTAAATTTTAAAATCCCAATGTGTTGTTGATTCTGAATGTTGAAAATAAAGGAAACATAACCTAAATAAGACGGCGTATTTTACGTTTTTCCTAGGTGTCAATTTCAGCTCAAATTATTACATTGAAATGCTCACACTATTATAAATTTTTAACATATAATTCATTGCAGTTTAACCTGGCTTTGCCCTAACCTTTTAACATTATTTTTAGATCATGAGGAACAACAGGGACCGGGTTATCTATCCAAACACGTTATTCTTTTTTTTTTTAATTATGAAGCTGCGCGGACTACTCAATTGGACTTTAAGACGACGACAATAAAATACATGGACTCGTACGTCAAATTACGGAATGATAGGTTAGATTTCTTTGTGCAAATAACTTGTCATAACTGCAGGGGAACAATAATAGGTTTAGAACACAGATCAGAAGGAACCCTCAGGTTGCAGAACCTTTGCAGAGCCTGATTGATAACACAAACGGCTATATGCTAATAATAAGAGTTACAGATTAAGAATTTAACATTATAAACTGTACATCGAAATAGATAGCCGTTCACCTTACAGTTGTATTACATGCCTTCTGACACACTGCAGAGGGTGATTAAGTGTTAATGGGTCACGGTAATTTCACAATACCCCGAATGCACCGGTGGTGCGGAATTTTATGAGATTACCCATATCTGCATATTTAAAAACAACACTCACGTTCCTGTAGTCAGGCCAAGCCAGAGACATGTCCGTCTAATAGCCAAGGCACTGCCACGAAAAAGTGGAATTAAGCGCTGCTCTATAAATTAAAAATTTGAATTAAAAATTTCATACATATGATAAATATATACACTATCTATACATGCCCAACCAGTAAGAAAGAGTTTGAACAGATCTGCACTTATGACGTCCCATCACCGGATGCTGTTATGAAAATGACGTCGAACCTGCGAAAAATGCAGCAGCGCTTTCCATTACAGAATCTGGTGATGGCGCGACAGGAGAGTAGATCTATTCAATCGTCCCCCTTATTGTAAAGCTGTAAACTGTAAACTACACTAAATATATATAAATATAAATATAAATATAAATATAAATAAATGTAAAATAAAATAATGATTCGAAACATATTTACATGTAAATGAAACATAACATATATACAATGTTGGTGTATAAAAATAAATACAGAGTAAAGTATATACAAAGAAAATAAATATAAATAATCTTTATGTCTCCTTAATCGAAAAGTTCAATACGATGCCGAAAAAAGAAACGATAAAGTGACAAACACAAGTATGATGTTCGAAACGGGTGGGAGAGAATCTGCATGTCTTGCTAGATCTCCGAGGGGGGGGGGGGGGTGGGTATGAGGTCCGCATGTCTTGCTGGACCCAACAAGTAACGACAATTGAAAGGAAAACATTTTAAAATAAAAAGAAATGGGTGGGAGAGAATCTGCATGTCTTGCTAGATCTCCGGGAAAAAAGGGGGGAATGAGGGCCGCATGCCTTGCTGGCCTTCAACATGAAAGAATAAATATAAATAATCTATAAAAAATCTACAGCTATTTACATAAAAATAACACATAAACAATATTGTACATATTTACAAAGTCAAAGCCTAAAAATACCTGGACAGACACGGCAGTAACTTAATAACCTGTGGCTCTGCCTTCGACACGAATTACTTCGGGCATTACTTTCTGAATGTGGTTTATATACTTAATACACTTAGCCTGATCCACGGTTGTCCAGAATTCCTCAATTGCAGCCACCAGTTGATCTTTCGTTCTTGGTTTCGCCCGGTTCCTGATGAAATACTTCAGCTCAGCCCAAAGCATCTCGATGGGGTTCAGATCAGGGCTCTCGGGGGGCGTCTTAAACCAGTTGATGTTGTGCTGCTCGAAGAACGTGGCCGTCGACCTGCTGGTATGCATGGGCGCATTGTCCTGCTGGAACCTGTGCCCCAGAGGAAGCCTGTGGTTAAATCAGAAGAGATACGTAAGTGTTACTATTTTCAGAACTTTCAGCTGATGGACAAACATTGGCAATGCATACTCTAAATCGATACTGACTCTTTAATTATTTTAATTGCTGATTTCCGCTTACCTTTCTTGAAGAAACGGAATCAGAGTGTCCCGAAGAATGTCCTGGTAAGCCTCGCTGTTCATGGCGCCAGTAAACGTCACGATGGGAGTTGCGCCTCTTTGCGAAATGCCTGAAATAGATAATATCAGTCCATTAGTTTACATGAACATGCACTTTTATTTTAAAAGCCTAGTCACAATCTTGGCTAATTAGTTTTCAGACCCGGAGTGTTAAATTACACTTGTTAAATTTTGATTCATTACATTTCAACAAGCAAAGATAACCCCTTTTTATCACAACAGTATTAAACATTTCACTGTAGCGTCTCACCTGCCCATACATGGACCTTGTAGGGGTGCTTCGGTTTGCTGCGCAGTGGGCGGGGCGGACTAATGTCGTTGCCGTCTTCATCCCTGATAACTTTCCGAAAAATGTATCGACCATTCGTGTCCATCTCCACGGTACACTCATCTGAAGTGAATGCGCAAATAAGATAAATAAGACACATTTTGAAACTCAAAAGGCAAATTCAAGAAAAGAAAGAATTTTTGTGTACCTTTTTAACAACGGTGCTAATATATATACATGTAGATTACAAAGTGAGCGGAATACCCGGTAATAGATCTTAAACAACAATACATGTACATGTTGGTTTTTTAATGAAGATCTGTGGGTTGTTGCTTACCAGAAAACACAACGTCCTCAAACTTGTCCTCTACTGCCAGGGCCTCGCGGCACCAGTTCACTCTTTTCGGACGGTTCACAATTCTAACAAGCTGGCAGTAGCCCTTCGCACTTTTCACCCAGCCAACCTTCTTCCTGAATCTCCGCACAGCGCTGGACGACACCAGCAGACCTGTTAAAACGAACGAAAAAGAGCGGTATTTATATGAACATTCAGTCAATAATTTATTATTTCTTCACTGTATGAAAAAATCAATTTGACAAATTACGGTGTATGTTAACCACTATGTGCCAAGTGCTTTCTCTTGTTTAGCTCAATGAGGAGTAGATTTCCTAACATTTCCTTCGTTTGATGCGCGATGGTCGCCACGGTAATATTTTAATGGTATCAATACATAATTATTACCTGTACGTTCCCTCAGGATATCCCGAAGCTCATGTGATCTGAGCTCAGGGTTGGCCTCCATCTCTTCATCAACGATGGCCCTGTGCTCATCTGTAAATGTTGTCTGTTTCCCTGGTTTAGGCCGGTCAGCAAGGCCAAACCCTTCATTGTGTTTTACAAAAAACCTAGAAAAGATACGAATTCTGTCAGTTCAATGTATACATGTAGAATAAACAATATTGGGATAGAGTGCTCTGTAAACGCGTCGTTGTATTAAAAGAAAACGTTTGACCAAAAAGAAAATGAGCTAGTACAAAAAGAAATATGCGGTTTAAGGGAAAATCTACATATAATCCGTTTATTTCTATAAAAAAACTATAAGTCTGGAGTTCCTTGGTGAAAAAAAGAGAGATTGAAGAAGAGAGCAGGAGATTCACTGTCACTCATGATATAGTTTTATTTGCTAAAACCGGAGTAAATACACATAGCTCCACTAAGGGCAAGATCTGTCCCAATCACTTACCTGTATATCGAGCTTAGTGAACAGGTGACGTCTTCCTCTCGTAGTTGTCTCCTGATGGCTGTTATACCAAGTCCAGCCTCTCGCAGCTTCAGGGCGCGCTGGCGAGCATACTCGTTGAACGGCATCTTGTTGAATAGGCAGTGACTGGCGATCCTGCTGCCTTCCGCGTTTTTATACAGTACCTCGTGTTCCATGGCTTCACCAGCAGTAATGAAGGAGCGAAAAACTCGCGACCACAGCCATTCTTAAAACGACTTAAACATTTAACACGCGCCCATTATCTAATCACACCATCTCTTATCACCGATCTCATCTGGTTTCTGACGAATATCAACGCCCACTTATCGTCATTACAATTTCGTTAGAAAATATCCTAACGGCAACTGGATTAAACGATTCTACATATTAGTTTGAAGACCTTCATTTGAATTTACCTGTTATCTTTGGTAACATTAATGTCTTACTTATGAACCACACCTTTAAAACAGTTCGGAAGCGAGCACATAAAAAATGCTTTTGTATTAAGCCATTGAAATACAGCATAGTTAAGGATTAGGATTTTCCTTAACTGAAGGTACTTGCAGGCAAAATAATTATACCATCACAATTATTTATATGTATCCACACAATGATCATAGACTACAAAACCAGTCATCCTACTATCTAAGTCAATAAACAAAACGCCTTCTCGGATGTTCTGTCCCTAAGTTGTCACTTTGTCACAGACATTCAAACATTGTCCAATTAATATGTTTTTGGTTTGGGAAATTTTGAAATGCACAACGATCAGAAAATGCACAGGCGTTTTTATTTTATAGCTGCTTGTAGAAAGGATTTTAAAAGGATTTTCTAAGAACATGGACTCGAAAGAATGTATGATCGGAGCTTAAGCAAGCATTTAAGGAAGATAATCAACGATTGTAGTAATTGCGTGTAATCTACGTGCCAGGGCCCTTTAGATCTTATCGGACGGTCTATAGAAATGCGGAGATGGAGAAATGGGAGGGTGATCTTATCGAAAATCTCAATCTACCTGTACGTTGGAGTTATTAATCTAACTTACCATGCAGGTAAGCTCTGATTAAACGTGTGACCAAAATCTTTTGTTCGACTTAAGATGTCAAGAAGTGCCACGATTTACTTGTAATTTTGTCCTCATGTGATATTTTGGCTTTACGGCTTATTTTGATTGTGGTGAAAATTTTTATCATTTTTTCCTGCAATTCATTTATGTCAGATGTAACCTTTATCGATAACTACATCTACTTGCTGACCTTGCAAATCTGTTTTTATTGCATTTTTCTGCCAGCATGGTTATATAATGTTTTCATGGAATCTGGCCGGCTTTCATTACCAAAAATATTTTACAATTTTTTTTTTTAAATTGTGCTTTGTTTGGTGCATGTAAGCTTGTTCTTTCAAGTTATACATACGATACGGGCTGTCACCAGCACCTATTACTGCCGGCGGATGTTTCTTTTGTTTTTTCTTTTCTTTTTTTTTTTTTTTTTTTTTTTTCGCATTTATATCAGAATACATGTATTTCATTTATCGCAATTAGTGACATTTCTGGCATATATTCATATAGCAATTATTATTTTATGACATTATTCATACAACTTATTTAATCTAGATTTAGTTCACGTGTATCTTGAAGGAATGATTTAAGCAAGCAGTTTTCTGAGAACTTTATTTTAACTTAATGGTTTTATATTCCCATCTTTCTGCTGAAACGAGCAGTTTGCTTATTCTTTCGTGAATAAAATAATGAATAAAAAATCCTTTCTCCATACAATGTTATTCTATTGATAATTATCCTTGTTAAACAGTGGTCGAAAATAAAGGCAGTCTGAAGAAATACGCTGATGGAGAGATAGGAAGAAGTTGATCTTATCGGTACTCTCAATTTACCTGTACGTTGCATTAATTAAACTGTTAGCTTACATGGCAGCTCTAATTAAAAGTATCACCTGAAGATCTTTTGTCCGACTTAAACTGTCAAGATGTGCCAAGTTTGATTTCAATCACGCTCCCTGCGGCAGATTATATAATGGGGGATGATGGACAGACTAGCTTACACTTACAGTGTACTTTCTCAGCATCAGCAACTGCCGATACGAGACCAACACCTGACATTAGTGAATTTATCATCCCTAGAGGAAATCTATAGCACGGAGATGTCTGCTCGCCAGCTGTCCAAAGTTGGTAAGTAAACGGTAGTACAGTTAATAAATAGGTCTATACGAGAACCTAAGAATGATGTGATTTTTTTTCTTCAGACAACAGCTTATATTTGATATAGGTTTTACCTCCAATATTACGATGTCTATCAGGACATCTTCTCAATATTAGCTGTTGCCTGAAGAAAAAAATCACATCATTCTTATAACTTAACACAGCTCTGGCTTACATACGAGAACTTAATCCTAAAATAGATCACAGAATTAAGGAATGTGCTTTTGTGCGACTAAAAGTAGCACTACTTCTACAGTTATTATCATCATCATTGAATAAAAAGACTCTGCCCACCACCAATTAACTCAAACATTACAGAAATAAGGTTCCGTTAAAATTTACACTGTTATGCTGCTGGTGTGATCTGTAAGTTCATTACACATGATCGGACGTTGCTTATACCGGTAAAAAAAACTCATAAAGTTAGACTTCTCTAAGTATTTAGGGTATCGACTAGATAGCAAACTAAAATTGAGAAGGGTGGGATGTGCTACAGAAACGGCATAATTACGGATTACTATTAACACCTCTTTAGTAGGCTATTGTACACCATAAGCCAACCACCGATAATGTCTGTGCTGTAATTGTGCGTTAAACAAAGGTAGTGTTACAGTGATATTCACGCCTTAAGCCTCTGACAGTAGTCAAGGAGCAGAACAAGATATGAACCAGGGACAGCGTTAACTTGAAAGAAACACTTTCAATTTAATTCAGCTTGATAGGAATTTAAACTGATTCATGTTTGGAGATTCCCTAGTGATAATAACCACCAATTAACAAATTATGTGCAGAAATATATAGGCCTAAACATAGTATACCTGTAAATGTATAAGCACTCCATTTGCGTTTCAACATTTTCTAAGGTTAAATATTCCTTCAAATAAAGGTAGACAGAAAAAAAACGTGAAGTCAATCTTTGCTTCCTGGTTAAAAATGAAAAGTAAACAACACCGATATTAAGAGCCTCACAATGGGCCAAGTTCATGGACACTTGAACCCGGGGTCTATAAAAGGCGGTGGATTAACTTTTTTCGCCAGTCTGTTGGTCCAGCCCAACAGGCGAGTCTGTTGTCTGGACCAACAGACTCAGTATAATCCAGTAACTACCTACCATGCACAGGTGACATTGCATCATTTGCACTGTTCAATGACGTTACACAATTTTTAAATGAAAAATCGCGTTTAGAACTGCAGGCGAGGGTAAATGGACATCATTGTAGTTTCTGCCGTTTTGATATTAGGAAAAGTTTGATAAATAATATAAGTATTAGTAAGTGAAGTAAGTATAAAGAATAATGTTATTTTATAAACACCAAAAGTTACAAAGTTAACTTGTACATTTGTACGGTATATAGGCCTAAGCATAACCCCAAATCGTCCCACACCGACATGTTTACACTTGCTTGGTCGGACATTCAGATTTCTGGTCCCCTGTTGTTGGAATTAAGACTAGCTGAATCATAGTTCTTAACCGTACCAAATGGCACCGTTCGCCCTTTTTTTTTTTTTACCCAACGCCCAGTAGGGAGTGGGGGGGGGGGGGGGTCGGCTTTGCTTCCGCGTCCCTTAACCCCGGGATTCGGCCGTGGTTTCTTGTTAACTCGATTCACAATTTTGTTTTTTCTTCTCAGTAATAGCAGGAAAAATACTGAAAAATTCTTGAACTGTTCAACAGTCATTCGTTGTTTATACGGATAAAAATAACACGAGTCATAAAATTAAACTTCGCTAAATAGGATCGCCTATTGTCTACATGTAGTTAGCAAGATAACATCGAGGAGGGTGGGATGTGCTACAGAAACGGCATAATTACGGATTACTATTAACACCTCTTTAGTGTCCGGTACTGTACACCATACATGTACTGACTTCCTTTGCCCCTTGTCTGGACTGTATTTGCATCACATCCTAATGTCATAATCTAGTTAATATATTGCATTTCTCAACCATTCTTTTAGCGTTCAAATGATTCAAAGGCTTTGTAAATAGGCCTACATGTGAAATCTTGATATCTATATTCTCTTTCTTAAAAGATAATTAAAACAGAGTCAGCAACATACAATGACAAGAGGAGTGTTTATTATCATATTATCAACAGTAAAGGAACAAAGAACAAAGCAGTTACTTTTCAAAGGAGTGAAAGCAAGTTATGAATCTCCAAGCCCAAGCTCCAATATCAAGCCTAATCAAGGTTATCTTTTCCAAATACACAACAGTGGGTTGTTTTCTCTTATAACTAATTTACAGCTGTATCTCTTCTTCTGGTTGAGAGATCTAGGGTCTCCTAAGACAGTAATGATAATTCAGCAATCTTAGAATAAGTGTGGTACAACATGCCAGTAGTTTAGTGTGACTGAAATGTCGATTGTCAATACTTGTCAATCCACTGGTGCAAATCATCCTCTCCTACAAAACTGAATGAGATTGCCAAGCCCAAGAAGCACAATTGTTATGGGGGACTGCCCCAAGGTGACTCTAAGTCTAATAAAGGTTCGCCAGAACGTCCACTACTGCGTCTTCCCTGAGATGGCAGGACAATGTCAACAGGCTGTCAAAAGAAAATGTGTAAAACATTTTTTAAACTTATGTTAATTGGTGTAAAAAAACAAAGATAAATAATATACTAATTAAACATATTGCATAAGTAAAAGCAATAAAATCAAATATGCATGACTGTATCAATTAACAAATTGCATGCGGAAGGTTGCTCCCCCCCCCCCATCCCCCCCCCCCAATTATGAACGGCCTGTAATTTTTGCGTTTAACAAAGGTACTGTTACAGTGAAATTCACACTTAAAGCCTGTGGGAGTAGTCAAGCAACAGCGTTAACTCGAGAGGAACACTTAAAATTCAAGTTGATGTTAAAACTGATTCTTGTTTAAATACTTCTAAGTTCTAGCGATAATAACCACCAATCAACAAATTATCCTCAGTGCAGTCGCTAAGTTACATAAAAGCGAGGACATAGTATACCTGTAAATGTATAAGTGATCCATATGCTCTTCAACATTTTCTGGGGGTACATATTCCGTCACATGAAAAAAAAAAGGAAAGCAAGAAGACTTAGTTACAATCCACTCACCAGACACCATGCAATGCTTTCTAGACATTGCGTCATTCGCACTACCCAATGAGAGTTACATTGTACATCAGGTCAAAGGTCAGTCCCAAACCTATATAAAGCGCTGCTTCTCACAAGATCGCCAGTCTGGTGGCATGTCCATCAGGCGAATCTGGTGGCACATGCTTCCAGATTCAGAAAAAACTAGTGAGCAACAGCCATGCAATGGTGACAATACATCACCCACACTATACAGCGAGTGTTGGGCAGTTTTTATTTAATTTATTGTTTGTTAAACAATATTTTTTTGGAGGTCGGAGGGGGTGAAAAATGAAAGACATTTTTCAAAATCATGACTTTTAACATTAGACAATAGTAAGAACTAAAACAGAGAAACAAAAACAGCAATTTCTTTTTATTATTTTATTTGTCAAAATAAATGTCAATTCTACGAATCATTCTTGTAAATTACAAAATAATAATAAACAAACATGCTTTGTGCTCTTTACTCTGCTGTTCCCCCTTTGAAACACTCCACACGTGACGCAAGTTGTGCAGTTGATGTTCATTTCCGACAGAAAGCAGTGAGTAAAATTGCCTAAAACATCTGTAACACTGGTCGGACAGACCATTTTGCATAATAATTTTGGTCCCTCCTTCACTATAAAGTGAGCCACACAACAGAGGTGAAATTCCTGCTTAAGTCAAGACGGCTACTCCAGCACACTTTCCCGCCATTTTGCATTAATACCACATGTAGTCGTACGTGTAATGTAAAATATCAACGAAGTACTGATTGGCTTAAAAACCGGAAGCTCGAGGAAATGAACCAAGCGTTTACCTTGGTACAAATGGCCTTCGTTTAACTTGTAGGCAGTCATGTGACGTGAGAGTGCCGTTAAACTTACTAGGAGTTTTCGCGTTTATGTTATTCCGATTGAAGAGTATGATCAGTCGGACGTCGGTGAAAAAAAACAAATTATTTTTGGTTTCAATTTTATATATATTTTTTCCTTCTTTGGCAATATTAAAGTCAGCGGAGCTAGAAAAACAAGTTGTTTGAAAAAAATGCCGTACATAACTAAGAATCGCGTGCATAACTGCTGGCGAGGGTAGGCCTAAGGATTGACTGGGCATCCTGGTAGTCTCTGTTGGTATTGATTTTGAGAATGGTTTGATAAAAAAATTATAGAAAAAAAGGAAATAAAAATTATGTAATTTTATCGACACAAAAAGTTGCATACATTTACTGTTACTCGCCCTCTAAAACACTTCGCATCCGCGGACCCCCCCCCCCCCCCCCCCCAATCCCATTTACATTTAGCATCACTAGATTCATTTTCGTTAGTCGCTTATAATATTGGGCGATGCGTCTGTAGAATACCGGAACACAATCATATTTTGCCAAGTTAGAGTTAAATTTATAATCATTTATGAGTATGTTTTTCTAATCTCGCATACCCTTAATTCTTTCCAGATACCTTCGCTGTCGTTCGATGGCAGGATAATACAGTGTCCGGCCTGAAGACGATCGAACTGACGGCCGATGAGAAAATCGTACAGGGTGTACGAGTAAGGGTCCAGTGGAAGGATCTGGGGGAGGTCGAAGGAATGGTTCTTCACACAACAAGTAAGTCACCATTAGTCTGTACTGCGTGCTGACTCACTGACAAGAAAACCATACCACGATAACTATCAATATAAATAATTAAAGAAATTAACAAGGGTTCATGATGCCCAAAAACTGTACGAATAACATGTTAATTTCATATTGTACGTCGCTTCACGAGTTGTCCCGTATGCACACGTTGACATTTCTCAGCAATTTCAAAGTAAGGTTCTTTTTCTGAAAAGCGGACCCTTCATCATGAAACCTTTTTGTACCATTATCAAATTTACCAGACGAACGCCTCCCCCACCCGCCGACGTGCCTGACTTACAACCAGCCATGTTCTTTTTGTCCTCTTTCAGATTCCGTGTCAGAACACATGGCAATGGAAAGGTTTTATGCCAATGAAACTGACAGTTCTGGAAGCTCAGAGGAGGAGGAAGGGGAGGTGGAGGAAGAGCAGGTGAGCACCGTGCACTGACAAAAATCGTGCACACGACATCAATTTACCACAGCAAAATAGAAAAGAAAAAGAAAGAAATGGTCAGCTTATTGAAAAGCTATACACGACAACTGAAAACATTCTAATGCCCATCACAGTTAATTCGTTATTTTTTCAAGTTTAATTTAGCGAACTGTCTTCGTACATACATAAAACGGAAAGAGAGACAAATTCATTTGTTCATTTATTTATTTAATTGTCGTTTTTCAGAATCAAACTGACGAGGAGGAGGTGAGGGCGGAGACGGAGGTGACGAAGGAAGTGAGGCGAAAGAAGCAAGTGAGACGACAGGTGAGGGCCGTCTAATTTGATTTCGTATATATATATATATATATATATATATATAAATGTATATACAAGTATATATTATATGTGATTTTTACCTAAGAGGCTGCACAATTGCAGTTGTTCACTTTTTCTCGTTCTGTATAATAATAATAATAATGATAATAATAATAATAATAATAATAATACTGCTGTTTACGGCTTGGGTTCTTTCAGGATCAAACTGGTGAAGAAGAGGGGGAAAGACCACCAAAGAAACAAAAAACTAAAAAGAAGGCAGTGGGCCGAAAGGTGAGTACTAAAGAGAATCTTACACAAGAACAACGAGTCTATGACACCAGCTTGAAATATTTATAAGTAACGGAGGGTATGATTAAAAATGTCGAGATTAATTCAGTATTGAGGTAAAAATGTGTCCTTGAACATGAAACGACAAATGGGGTTGCGTCATAGCTGCAGTTTTGTTTCCATGTCCATATTTAAAAACGAGTTCAAATAAAAAACATTAAATAAATGTTTCTAATTTGCAGCAGGCAACTCGCATTTCATCTGGCCCAGCCGGTGGACATGACAATACACCCCAGCTTCCCCCACCTCTGCGGTGTGAGTGCAGACCGGCTCTGGTGAAACTTCAAGATTCCATTGATAAGATATTCGAGAAACTCCTGCGACATGAAGAGTTGCTTCACCAAATTTTGGGAGCCCCCCCTACCACCCCCAGCAGCCCCCCTGCCACCACCTCCACCCCCAGCACCCCCCCTGCCACCACCTCCATCTCCAGACCACCACCCCCTGCCACAACATCCACCGCCAGACCAACCCCCCCTGCCACCACATCCACCGCCAGACCAACCCCCCTTGCCACCACATCCACCGCCAGACCAACCCCCCCTGCCACCACATCCACCGCCAAATCGACCCCCCCTGCCACCACATCCACCTCCAGGCCGACCCCCCCTGCCACCACATCCACCGCCAGACCGACCCCCCCTGCCACCACATCCACCGCCAGACCAACCCCCCCTGCCACCACATCCACCGCCAGACCGACCCCCCCTGCCACCACATCCACCTCCAGGCCGACCCCCCCTGCCACCACATCCACCGCCAAATCGACCCCCCCTGCCACCACATCCACCGCCAGACCGACCCCCCCTGCCACCACATCCACCAGATCAAACCCTCCTGCCATCTTCCCCGCCACCAGACCACCCCCCCCTGCCGCCGCCACCGCCACTAGACCGTCTCTCCAGGCCACCACCTCCACCTCCAGACCGACCCCCTCTACCACATCCACCGCCAGACCGACCCCTCCTGCCACCACCACCAGACTGATCCCCCCTTCCGCAGCCACCGACTATGGGACACCGCCCCCTGTATCCCGTTTGAATTTAGACAGCCCCCTCCCATCTCCCCCACCTCCCCCTGCTTTTCCTAGCCCACCACCTTTCCCTGCATATCCCCAGCCCCCATTTTTTGACATACAAGGAGCACACCCCCATGCCCCCTTCCCTTTCCCTCCACACTACCCATACCCAGTCCCTGCCCCTGCCCCTGCCCCTGCCCCGGCTCGTTCTCAAGGCCACCCTCCCCAGACCCGTACGTTATTCCCCACTGAGAACGAGCTCCTTATCCTAAAACAAAATTCTACGGGGGCGACCAATTTTTGCGTGAAGCTAATGGGGCAGCTCTTCAGCAGGGAGGAGAGAACGGACCCCACAAAGAATGTGGAAGGATCAAAGAGAGGGGGAGACATTAGGAGTCCGTTGGACAGGAACAGAATTCAATATATAAGAAATGCTGTTGGACGTTACTATCCGGAGCAACAGAGACTAAACAAGAACTTTTGGGCAAAAATGGTTTCTGCCATGAACACTGCAAATAGAAATTTAAGAGCGGGCAACCAAAATTAGTAAAGTGTATTTTTGAAGTCCAGCAAGACATGCGGACCTCATATTTCCTATCTTCCCAGAGATCTAGCAAGACATGCAGATTCTCTCCTTCTACCCATTTTTTTGTTTATCATTCATTCCATTGTGTTACTTTTTCGGTCTAGCAAGACATGCGGACCAGTTATTTGTGATTACCTAATTAATACCTTTTATTTCAGGAAATCAGTTAGGTAAGTATTGGCCGATCTAATTCATAAAAGACCGGGCGGGCACATTTGAAATTTCTTCAACATCTAAATTTCTCTAACTAGGGATGGCAGAATGGAGAGCTCTACTCCTCGCTGTAAGGCCTGTTTATCGTAAGGAAAAGAGTGTACCCCCCCCTCCCTCAAAAAGGGAGTAGGGTTGGGTAGCACGCCGCAGCTTATCTGCCGTCCACCAATTTGCTAATTAGCTTATCCTTTATTTCAAACTCCACCGAGGTGCTTCGTCCGGTCGTTGTTCGGAGTTTTTCTTCTCGGCCTCTTTGCAACCCCACAAATTAGAACGTCTGCACTGTTGTTTGGGAATTATATATAAAATAAAGTTTTTTTAGACGTAAAAGTTACGTAATTAGGCACTGTCACAATTATTCAATTTTAGCCTCTAAAATTACTTCCTTTATTAGAGGGATTCACAATAAAAGCGGCCTTCATCGGCCAAATTTCGAACATCGTACAGGGTACTTGTGTTTGTCAATTTAATGCCTTTTCTATTCTTCACTGTATTGAATTTGTTTTGATCAAGGAGACATGTACTTAAACGGATAGCTAAAAAGTGCACAGTATTGGCCTCGTCACAGCGGAGCAGGGTACATTACCTTTTTTATTTTATTGGCCCACAATCAATCGAACTAAAGTATATCACGCCTCATTTCACGCTTTGCATAACCACAGCCCCTCCTGTCGTCGCTTTACCTGAATAAGATGTTCGTGTTATGTGCATAAGTCGGCATTGTACCTAATCTTAAGAATGTGCCCTCAGAAATCCGCACATTGCGAATTAAATGGCATTTGATCATTGAGACAGGAGAGTCTGTTTCAGCCTGGATACACCCACTCCCTTTAAATAAAAAGGCGTAACTTCACAGCCAGGATGACAAGCACGTTTTTTTTTACACGAAAGCGTTATTTGACTTTCTTTTGGCTAAATATTTGTTCTCATGTTATACAGTTGAATGGCCATAATCATAAAGTTAGTCCCACTTTTGTAAAAGCACTAACTTAAATCAAAGTTACGCCTGGGTTGCATCACAGTGAGCGGGAAATTGGACCTGCACTATTATAGACCACAATACCGTGACGTATCGCCAGCCGCGACACACCGACTCGTTGACAGACGTATCATGTACAAGAAATAAAAAAATCAATGTAAATTCTTAAACTTCACATTCTAACCTGGTCAAAGTCATGTTTGGGTCGCGCCGCAGCGTACCAGAGGACGATTTAAAGACCCATAATTAGGTGGGATCATATATCACGCCTCTTTTCACACATGGTTGTGATGCCGCAAGGCGAGAAACACCCCGCCGTCACCCTATTTACATAAACCCACCCCTTCTTACTCATCGCTGCATGTGTGTAAGATGTACGTAAGATGTGAGTAAGATGTACGTAAGTCGGCATTGTCCTTTAGGTTACGGATTTTCACACAATTCTTTTCTCCTCCTAAGGGGCGTACGTAAGTCTACGTAAGACTACTTAATCGTTTTTGGAGTAAGCATATCCGTAATGTCACTTTCTCTGCACAAAACTGTATACCCCTGGTGAAAAAGGAGTATAATTCAACATTTGAGTAAAACACAATTCAACAGGTGTGGGAGAGTTTCAACAATACCTTCATATAGTACGCGGCTATGACAGTTAAATCTTGTTCATCTATATAACCTTAAACAGAGAAACTGCACTGAAATCTGTTAATAATTAAAAACATATTTAAATTATCAATGGATTCATTGCATATGGCACCCACATTCAAGCTTACACATATTATTTTTTTTAGGTATCATATGCTAAGAAAGACCTTAAACTTATCCCTGGAAGGCTAGAAAGCCATTTTAATTTATTTTTCATTTTAATATATGTCTTTCCGTCTCCATGTTGCACACATTCAATATTCATTCTTTTTTATTATTGAACTTAAGAAATGTAAATTACAGTATACAATACTTCTTTGTTACCCCTCGCTTACTTCTCTCTCTCACACATACATACATACACACATAACTACTACTGATGGCTCATCATTTTCATTTATAAATAAGATATTTTGATAAGCACAGCATATTTTTTCTAACACAGATAGCATTCGATGTCCCTAAAGGACAGATGTCCCCCTTTTTTTTGATTTAGTGTAATTGTATTATTTTACCTGGGAAATTAATAAAATTCAATTTCTCGTCATTGTTTCCAAGAATAATATCCGATGCAGAAATATGAATATTGACAACCTTTTCATCCCTAAACCACTTTTCGATTTGCTTCCACAAGTTTTTTTTTGCGAGATCACAATCTACGAATAGATGTTCAATTGTTTCCATCATTGTGCTACATAAATTGCAATGCGGATTATCAACTATTTTATATTTGAACAGTAAGTATTTTGTCCCTAGATTTCTATGAATACATCTAAACTTAAACTATCCGAGTTTGGATTCTTTTATAACGCTTATTGTCACAAATTGCTCCTTCTCTGCTATATTTTTTAGGTGGATTTTGTTGGTATCTTTAAAGCCCCTGGTGACCTCCCTCCCCCCCCCCCCCCCCCAAAAAAAAAAAAAAAAGATTCATAGCAATGCTGTGAGTTTTATTGCAGTTTTTCTCTCCAATTTCGAAGATGTCTTTTTTTGTACATGGAATCTTGAGAAAAACTTGTGCTTAACCCTCTTGGATCACATATTCCCACATCCAAAGGTGTAGTCCGGTGGCTTAAGGAAAAAATCGTGACATGGCGGATAAAAGCACCAAATTTGGCATGTAGTTATCTTTTGACATTCTAAATCAAATCAGAGCCGTAGCCCTCTCAAACAATTTACCGTTTGGTCAAAAAATCCAAAATGGCGGCCAATCTATGGAATTCTATAGAAATATGTACATACCCATGTTGATTTTTATCAAATAAATTATTTTCTCAGAGTTTTCCACACCCTAATTACCCATTTTATTCATATATGTCAGATACCAAACAAGTTACCTTGGACTTTTTGAAAAAAATCCAAGACGGCTGTCATATACCATAGAAACAGCCATAGGACTACTAGTGCACAACTAATACCAGCTAGAAAGATACGTTGTCCACTATCAAATTAAGTCTGTTTCTCAGATTTTTGTTACCCACATAATATGTTTGTGGTGAGTAACTACGAAGTGTTCTTGGGCATTTTGGAAAATCCAAGATGGCTACCATGTGCCGCTGGAATTCTAGTATACGGGGGATTCAACTAATGGCAACTGGAAAGATTAATATTCCACTATCGA